>NC_040032.1:12056146-12079929 GCF_000972845.2 Larimichthys crocea
CCGACACCGGTCTGCCATTTCGGCCATGTTATGCATTTCCTGTTGTTGTTCACGAGCACAACAATAGGCCTAATGCCGTTTTTTAGACAAGGTTACCAGAAATGAAAAAACAAAACAAAAATTGCAAAGCAGAGAGCAGGATCAACAACCTTCTCTGTTCTTGATCAGACACGACATGCCTATCCTATCAATTCTCCTTACGTCATCAGAAGCCAGCATAACAAAGATTAATTCAAAACGTATTTGTAACTAGAAAACGTTCACTTTTTTCCCATGTCCCTTTAGGGGCTCCATAGAACATAAAGCACCTTTTTTTTTTGTAAATCTGTAAATGTGGCTTTAACTAAAGGTGTTATATGTCTAACTGTCAATGGAGTGTGATATGTTGGTGTTCTTGTTTCTGTCTTGTGACTTTGTTTTATTTTAAATTTACCTGCCCTTCAGGTCACTTGCCTTCCCTTGTGTGTCGCTGATGTTTCACCTGTTCCCCATTACCTCTGTGTGTTGTTATATAGGTTCGTGTTCCTTTGTCTGTGCCAAGTGTTTCGTCTCATGTCTGATCACCAAGCCAGCTCCAAAGTCTTGTCAAAGTTTTTCCTGCCTCGAAAGAGGATTTTTCTGTTGTTCTTTCTTTGTCTTGCTTTTGGTTCCATAGTTCTTAGTTTAGTCGATTTATTGTCAGCCTCCTTGGAGAGATCAGTTCTCTTCTTCTTTCTTCTTCTTTCTTATTATTATTTGATTTTATTTTATTATTATATTATTGTTATGTGTGTATATAGTTTGTTTCTAGCCTACCCTTTCAGGAGAGTTTTTGTTTCTTTACTGTTTTTTAGTAATTTACCAAAAGTTGCGGAGGCGGAGGCCACGTCGACCTCACGAGAGTCCACATCGTGAGTCCACACCCGGAGTCCACACTCGACCTTCACGAGTCCACACTCGACTTCCGCGAGTCCACACTTGGAGTCCACACTCGACCTTCACAAGTCCACACTAGGTCCCACGGAGTCACACTCGACCTTTCACGAGTCACAGTTTTGTCCTGTCTCCATGTTGTTTGTAACTTCTGTTTTATTTGGAAATTAGCGGGGGGGGTTTTTGTTGGCCTTTGCCTTTTTGGTTTATCTTGTAGTCTAGTTTTTGTTTTCTCCTATTCTCGCTAGAGTGTTTTTTTTTTTTTTTTTTTTTTTTTTGGCCCTGCCTTTTTGTAGTTCTAGTTTAGTTTGTTGCTATTGATCATCCCTCGTCGTGAGGCGCTTTTGTTTTTCTTGTTTCCCAGAGTTAAGAAATAAAGTCATTGCTTCATCCCGTACTCTGTGTTCGAGTCCTGTCTCGAGTTCACCTGTCAGAGCAGTCTTGATTGCTACAGTCATCAGCCAAACAATCATAGATGCCTCTGGAGGCAGTTTTATCACAAAGCAATTATGCAGCTACCTGCATGTACGGTACATCGTTAATCTGTGTGCTAATCGTGGCACACGCGATTGCTTCATGTTTTGCTACTAGGCCGAGCAAAATGGACGACAGAACACAGAACACCACTGGAATGAAATGCTCATGTTTCTTTATTTAACACCACATGGGACAAGAAATCAGATTTTTACCACCTTCACCTCAGAGGTCTCTCATCTTGAGGAATGATAGCTCCCTGGATGTTTCTCCTTGCAAAGCAATGTTATCACGTGTGATAAAATCTGTTACTTCGAGAGCAAGTCATCAATCACGCCTAAAATGTTTTCACATTGGACAACATCAGTGCTCGACTTTGGTTGATTTATCATTCTTTATCTCCAATATCATTGTTTTTTGGCAGGATCGGTTTTTGAGAGCGAGATGCAAATGATCAGCCATATTTTTTTACCACCTGTGCAGGCGGTTCAGTGAAGATAACACTATAATTAATGTTTGTCTGTGTTGTAACCCATCATTTATGCTCCGTCATAAATGACACTGTAATGTCAATATGCAAATCCATTGCATTATGGATCCTTAGCTATATTTTACTTTAAAAAAAAAGGCACAAAAATATTAAATTATTAATTTATTTAATATCTTACGATCAGCTGATTCATGAATATTTTGTGATGCTCTCTTTGTCACTCTGTCTGCTCTGGTGGTGAAACGAGCATATACTAACTAAATCACTTTATCTTTCTATTCTTCTAGAATCTCCATCATCTCATAGTTCTGAGAACTTCTCCTAGAGTGCAGTGTTTACGAAAAATCACCACGCTATCGCAGCTTTTACCTTTGTCTAAAGATAACCATATATGTTACCAAGAATTTTGGACCAGTTGAGACTTCCTACTCCGAGGAGCTTTATAAAAGGAGGCTTCCTTTCCTTGAAGAGACATTAAAGAAGACCCTGTATATTGCAGAGCCACCTTGCTGTGTGTTGGGACAGGAGCACTCATTATTATTATCAGGTGGTCCCCACACTGCAGCTTCTGATACAGACTGCACATCTCAAAGACAGAGTGACTCCTGCCTGTCAAACATGAAGACGTTCTGGCTGAGTCTGATGACTCTTAGATGCTTTGCAGGACGCCTGCGGCCTTGCCTCTCCGGACCTCAGATCGATACACAATCCAATCTTGGACTACTGAAGCTGACCAGGAGTTTGCAGAGGTATTAAATTTATATATTTGATAACGAGCTCTGTAAGAAAGGAAAGACGGAAAAAACAGCTAGATTTACGGTCTCTGTGCTGGATTTGTCTGTCTGGACATCTTATAGGTCCCAGTATCATGACCTGTGTGGAGCTTTGCTCATGCGTGGTTGTTAGTTGTTAATAAATATATTATTATTGAATAACAACAGCTAGGTCAGAATCACAAGTGTACAGTCACTTACATCTTCCTTTCTTACTTTGCACAAATCAACACTGCCAATTGCTGTATATACCCTGTACAATATTTAGTATAATATTATATTACTGTTGCTATTTTCATATTTATTATGTATAGTTTGCTCTTAATATTTTTATTTCATGTTGTCTATTGCCACTGGTGTAATGCTGCTTGCTGCACTGTAATTTCCCAGCTTGGGATAAATAAAGTTATCTATCTATCTATCTAGCTATCTATCTATCTATCTATCTATCTATCTATCATTATCTATCTATCTCTATCTATCTATCTATCTATTATCTATCTGATATACCTGTGCTTATGTTTCCAGAAGCCACAGGTCCACACATTTTTTGCAACGTAAAATTGTATTGAATGTTTATTTTGTGATATTATATAAGACAACTTTATCTGTGGCTGATACATAGACAATCTTTTGCCTAGAACAAACGTTTTAAATTGTGCAACACGACTTATTAATTCAAATTGACTTAATGAATAAATCTCTCGTACTGCAGAGCTCTCCAGTGACGAGTTCTTAATGTTTTCTGTAGGGTTTTTCATTTCAGTCTAATTATATAACAATTAAAGAGTTTAATCATTTTGTTTGTTTTTAAGCACGCCTTTGATTTCTTATAATGATGCGATAACAGAAAATGTCTTGATATAATAACTTAATTAGATTATTTTTTCTGCCGGTGTGAAACTGAAGTCAAAACCGATGCGCTGATAAAGATCTTTACGAGCTCTTCTTGAACGCGTGCCACTGAAATCCAGAGATAATGAACAATAAAAATGATGAGCCACCACAGCCACACACAGAGTGTGGAGTGTAAATGTACGCTGTATTTCTAAATGATATTTCAAGGCTCCTCCACACCGGCAGGAATTTAATTATGCTGTGCTGGACAACAGTAGCATCAGCTATCAAAGACGTTCAAGTAATAAATAGTATTTATGTCTCCATAAAATATGATCCATTTCCACCAAAATCAGCAAATAGTTAGCATTAAACACTCTTTCAGATCCGAGCCTGAAGTTTTCTTTCAAGGGTAGAGCAGAATGACAGGGCGCCGTCCACCGTAACATCTGTTATTTTATGGTAGAAAAGAGAACGTGGCTTCAAGAATCTATTACAAAACATGTTTTTTGTGACCTTTTTCATGTTGAGAACCTGTCTCAGGACAATTAGCTCTCCACTATAAGGGGTGTTAGAGTCAATGGATGCAGCAAGTTTTTCCTCACTCGAACCGAGGGTCTAAGGACAGAGGGTGTCACTCCCTGTACAGATTGTAAAGCCCTCTGAGGCAAATGTACTTTGTGACTTTGGGCTATACAAATAAAATTGATTTGATTTGATTTGATATTGCAAAGCAGAGAGCAGGATCAACAAGCTTCTCTGTGTTGACGTTTGTCCTGCTCTGGATCAGAACAGACACGCCTATCCTATCAATTCTCCTTACGTCATCAGAAGCCAGCATTAAACATGATTTAATTCAAAACTTATCTTTTGAACTAGAAACGTTTCACTTTTTTTCCCCATGTCCCTTTAGGGGCTCCGTAGAACACCATTAAAGCACCTTTTTTTTTTGTAAATCTGTAAATGTGGCTTTAAAAGTTTAAAGGCTGTTATATGTCTAACTGTCACAATGGAGTGATATGTTGGTGTTCTTGTTTCTGTCTTGTGACTTTGTTTTATTTTGAAATTTACCTGCCCTTTCAGGTCACTTGCCCTTCCCTTGTGTGTCGCCTGATTGTCTCCACCTGTTCCCCATTACCCATCTGTGTGTGTCTATATAGGTTCTGTGTCTCCCTTTGTCTTGTGCCAAAGTGTTTCGTCTCATGTCTGATCACCAAAGCCAGCTCCAAAGTCTTGTTCAAAGCCGCAGTGTGTATTTTTCTAAGTTTTTCCTGCCTCGAAAGAGTGATTTTTCTGTTGTATCTTTCTTAGTCTTGCTTTTGGTTCCATAGTTCTTAGTTTAGTCGATTTATTGTCAGCCTCCCTTGGAGAGATTTTTCAGTTCTTCTTCTTCTTCTTCTTCTTCTATTTATTCTTATTATTATTATTATTATTATTGTTATAGTGTGTATATAGTTTTGTCTAGCCTTCACCTTTCAGGGGAGTTTTTGTTTCTTTACTGTTTTTTAGTAATTTACCAAAAGTTGCGGAGGCGGAGTCCACACCCGACCTTCACGAGTCCACACTCGGAGTCCACACTCGACCTTCACGAGTCCACACTCTGAGTCCACACTCGACCTTCACGAGTCCACACTCGGAGTCCACACTCTGAGTCCACACTCGACCTTCACGAGTCCACACTTAGAGTCCACAGTTTTTGTCCTGTCTCCATGTTTGTTTTGTAACTTCCTGTTTTATTTTGGAAATTAGCGGGGGGGTTTTTTGTTGGCCTTTGCCTTTTTGTAGTTTATCTCGTAGTCTAGTTTTTTTGTTTTCTCCTATTTCTCGCTAGAGTGTTTTTTTTTTGTTTGTTTGTTTTTTTTTTTTTGGCCTTTCCCTTTTTGTAGTTCTAGTTTAGTTTGTGCTATTGATCATCCCTCATCATGAGGCGCTTTTTGTTTTCCCAGTGTTTCCCAGAGTTAAGAAATAAAGTCATCTGCTTCATCCCGTACTCTGTGTTCGAGTCCTGTCTCGAGTTCACCTGTCAGAGCAGTCTTGATTGCTACAGTCATCAGCCAAACAATCATAGATGCCTTGGAGCAGTTTTATCACAAAGCAATTATGCAGCTACCTGCATGTACGGTACATCGTTAATCTGTGTGCTAATCGTGGCCACACGCGATGCTTCATGTTTTGCCACTAGGCCGAGCAAAATGGACGACAGAACACTGAACACACACTGGAAATGAAATGCTCATGTTTCTTTATTTAACACCACATGAGGACAAGAAATCAGATTTTTACCACCTTCACCTCAGAGGTCTCTCATCTTGAGAAATGATAGCTCCTGGTATGTTTCTCCTTACAAAGCAATGTTATCACCGTGTGATAAAATCTGTTACTTCAGATGCAAGTCATCAATCACGCCTAAAATGTTTTCACACTTTGAACCACATCAGTGCTCGACTTTGGTTGATTTATTCATTCTTTTATCTCCAATATCATTGTTTTTTTGGCAGGATCGTGTTTTGAGAGCGAGATGCAAATGATCAGCCATATTTTTTTACCACCTTGCAGGCGGTTCAGTGAAGATAAACACTATAATTAATGTTTGTCTGTGTTGTAACCCATCATTTATGCTCCATCATAAAATGACACTGTAATATGCAAATCCATTGCATTATGGATCCTTAGCTATATTTTACTTTAAAAAAAAAAGGCACAAAAATATTAAATTATTAATTTATTAAATATCTTACAGATCAGCTGATTTCAATGAATATTTTTGTGATGCTCTCTTTGTCACTCTTGTCTGCTCTGGTGGTGAAACGAGCATATACTCAACTAAATCACTTTATCTTTCTATTCTTCTAGAATCTCCATCATCTCATAGTTCTGGAGAACTTCTCCTAGAGTGCAGTTGTTTACGGAAAAATCACCACGCTATCGCAGCTTTTACCTCTTTGTCTAAAGATAACCATATATGTTACCAAGAATTTTGGACCAGTTGAGACTTCCTACTCCGAGGAGCTTTATAAAAGGAGGCTTTCCTTTCCTTGAAGAGACATTAAAGAAGACCCTGTTATATTGCAGAGCCACCTTGCTGTTCTTGTTGGGACAGGAGCACTCATTTAATTATCAGGTGGTCCCCACACTGCAGCTTCTGCATACAGCTGCACATCTCAAAGACAGAGTGACTCCTGCCTGTCAAACATGAAGACGTTCTGGCTGAGTCTGATGACTCTTATGATGCTTTGCAGGACGCCTACTGCGGCCTTGCCTCTCCGGACCTCAGATCGACCTCCACAATCCAATCTTGGACTACCTGAAGCTGACCAGGAGTTTGCAGAGGTATTTACAAATTTATATATTTGATATGAGCTCTGTAAGAAAGGAAAGACGGAAAAAAAAACAGCTAGATTTACAGGTCTCTGTGCTGCGATTGTCTTGTCTGGACATCTTTATAGTCCCAGTATCATGACCTGTGTGGAGCTTTGCTCATGCGTGGTTGTTATTTGTTAAATTACATTATTATTATTGTATAACAACAGCTAGGTCAGAATTCACAATTTACAGTCACTTCACATTTTCCTTGCTTTGCACAAATCAACACTGCCAATTTGCTGTATATACCTCTGTACAATATATTATATATATTATATATTTACTGTTGCTATTTTCATATTTTATTATGTATAGTTTGCTCTTAATATTTTTAATTTCATGTTGTCTATTGCCACTGTGTGTAATGCTGCTGCTGCACTGTAATTTCCCAGCTTGGGATAAATAAAGTCTATCTATCTATCTATCTATCTATCTATCTATCTATCTATCTATCTATCTATCTATCTATCTATCTATCTATCTATCTATCTATCTATCTATCTATCTATCTATCTATCTATCTATCTATCTATCTATCTATCTGATAATACCTGTGCTTATGTTTCCAGAAGCCACAGGTCCACACATTTTTTGCAACGTAAAATTGTATTGAATTGTTTATTTTGTGATATATTATAAGACAACTTTATCTGTGGCTTGATACATAGACAAATCTTTTGCCTAGAAAACAAACGTTTTAAATTGTGCAACACGTTACTTATTAATTCAAATGTGACTTAATGAATAAATCTCTCTGTACTGCAGAGCTCTCCAGTGACGAGTTCTTAACGTTTTCTGTGGTGGTTTTTCATTTCAGTCTAATTATATAACAATTAAAGAGTTTAATCATTTTGTTTGTTTTTAAAGCACGCCTTTGATTTCTTATAATGATGCGATAACAGAAAATGTCTTGATATAATAACTTAATTAGATTATTAATTTCTGCCGGTGAAACTGAAGTCAAAACGCGATGCGCTGATAAAGATTCTTTACGAGCTCTTCTTGAACGCGTGCCACTGAAATCCAGAGATAATGACAATAAAAATATGTGAGCCACCACAGCCACACACAGAGTGTGGAGTGTAAATGTACGCTGTATTTCTAAATGATATTTCAAAGGCTCCTCCACACCGGCAGGAATTTAATTATGCTGCTGCTGGAACACAGTAGCATCAGCTATCAAAGACTGTCAAGTAATAAATAATGATATTTTATGTCTCCATAAAATATGATCCATTTCCACCAAAATCAGCAAAATAGTTAGCATTAAACACTCTTTCAGACTCAGAGCCTGAAGTTTCTTTCAAGGCGTATGGAGCACAAATGACAGGGGCGCCGTCCACCAGTAACATCTGTTATTTTATGGTAGAAAAGTAGAACGTGGCTTCAAGAATCTAATTACAAAACATTGTTTTTTGTGACCTTTTTTCATGCTTGAGAACCCGTCTCAGACAATTAGCTCTCACATTATAAGGGTGTTAGAGTCAATGGATGCATTTGACCACAGAGATTAGAGTACACATTTTCACAAAGCTTCAGTAATCCTGTGAGTCAGAGGCGACAGTGTCTTCAGACTTTGTGTGGTTGTTGCTGATACCTACAATTACACGAGTACGGCAACAGCAACGTTTCTGCACCGTGCTATTATTAAAGGTTTGAGAAAATGTATGGAATGTTTACTGTAAAGACTGTAAGGCAACGCAGGTTTATTTTTAAGCGCCTATCAACACCAAGTGCTTCTCTTCAGACATGAAAGACAAGTGCCAGCGTCGGCGGGACAAGCAGTAGTATAATGTATGATATATAATATGATGTATAAATGTATGTGCAACATAAAACTTCTGCTTCTCCATGTCTGAGCAGCTTCAGAGGGACCTGTAAAGACATGATGTTAAAATATATGTCTGAGTCCATGACTACACCAATGATCTCTTGGTTTGGTTGGAGGTGGTCTTTAACATGAGTGGTTCAACGTTTGTTTTATTCTACAGCTCACGTGACGTTGTGCGAGTTCTCCTCCCACACAGTGTTTGCTTGTGTCAGCATGTGTTTTTTTTTATTTTTGACCCCTCCAAGCAAAGAAAGAAGACACCATCAAATAACAAACATGTCTATCTCAGAATGTATTCATTACCTTTTAGTCGACTGCACTGACTGAGTTATCTTCCTCAGGAATATCTACAGCACTTCTATGGCTACAGGTCCAAGTCAGAGCGAAAGAAGAGGTCTGCAGACGCAGATGTAGATGGTGACTGGAATACTGAACTCTGCGAAAAGGTCCAGGAGATGCAGCGCTTCTTTGGTTTGCCTCCGAGTGGAGAGCTGACCAAAGAGACTCTGGCAGTTATGAAGAGGCCTCGCTGTGGTCTGTCTGACGTGGAAAGATTTGGAGACACGATCCGCTGGAAGAAGAACACCCTCAGCTACAGGTTAGGAGTTAGAAGGCCGTCAGGCTTAATCACAGACTGCAACAATGAAGAACCTGCCGTCACCACTTTGGTGGGTACTTGAGTATGTCAGCATGTCAAGTTTTGCAGGTATTTGGGATGGCAGTGCATACTATAGTTGTTGACAAGCTTTCAAGGCAATCTATCAATTAGGTACTGAGATACTTCAGTCTGGACCACATTGGTGGACTTAGAGGACAGACAGTGCCATCCATAGATTCAGAAAATTAAAAGATTATTCCAGTGAAAGCTAAAAAAAACATGAAATGTAACGAATAAGTAAAGATGAATCAACTTAAGCAGTAAAATCTGATGCTTGTTCCTCAGGATCTCTGGCTACAATACCTCCATCCCAGCATCAAAGGTTCGAAAAATCTTCAGAGCGGCATGGAAGATCTGGTCCAACGTTACACCGCTTAAATTTCGAAAGCGGAACAGGAAAGAGGCTGACATCGTCATTTCCTTCAAGAATGGCGGTGAGCTCTAAAGAGACCAGATCTCCTCAGTCCTAACACTGACACATAGAATAAAGCATTATTAAATATAACTTTTAAACGAGTAATACCCGTTTGTTGCAGATCATAAGGACGGCGCTCCTTTTGATGGTAAAGGAGGAGTCCTGGCTCATGCCTTTCTGCCTGGGCATGGTATCGGTGGAGACGTGCACTTTGATGCTGAAGAAGACTGGACCTTCAATTCTACTGGTAGTAAGTTACAAAAAAAGAAAACAACACTTAACAGTTAAGCCATGCCTGATGTTTATTAGAAATATTTTGTGCATCTATGCACCCTTTCCGTGCCATGAAGCCCTCATCAGGCTCGCGTTTCCGCTGTAGGTTTCAACCTTTTTACCGTAACAGTCCATGAATTCGGCCATGCACTCGGCCTGCCGCACTCATCTGACCCCGGAGCTATCATGTACCCAACATACAACTTTGCCCCCAGTTTTGACCTGCAGCTCTCCTTCCGCGATGTCAAAGATGTCCAACACTTGTATGGTGAGTTAAGCTGGATTCCTTTCTAAAGAACTTTGTTTGCCTCACAAAAACTACAACTCAGAGTTAAAACACTGTCACATGGTGATAGTTTTGCAATCAAACAGTAAATTCTTGTTTTTGTTCCCACAGCAGTAAGTGTGAGTAATCAGCCCCAAAGCTAAAAGCCACAACGTCCTCTTTCTACAGCAAAGATGAACAATGACCAGCGTCAGAGCTTTAATTTCAAACGTAAATTTCCAATGTCATATTTTGCCTTTTTTCTTTTGGGAGGGGGGGGGCAGAAATGTTCTTTTCTTCTTTAGTTCTTTTAGCTTGTTAGGATTTGTATCATTGCATGCTGCTGAGATGAAGAAATTTACACAATACAGTTTATCAGATGAGAATTTTGAATGTAAGTCACATACATATAGTCCACATAGTGTTTTAGCTGACATACGCAGCTCATTTGGAAGAAAATGTCGTGGCAGAAAGCATCCAAATAGAAGAGAAGAGTTTCATGTGAATGAGGCACTAAAACTTCTGTTGCCTGCAGGTATCAGTCCCAATTTTGATTCCCTCTTCTCAAAAAAACCTCCTCCAAGAACGCCTGAGAAATGTGATCCAGACTTGTCCTTTGATGCTGTAACAGAATTACAACAGGAAACCCTGTTTTTCAAAGACAGGTATGTAACCTGTCCCATTACCTGAATGTCTTCATCATAAAACGTGGACAGACAGACTTATTTCCCCACCTTGGTTTACTGGACAAAAACAATTTTCTGCCTTTTCAGATTTCTGTGGCGCAAACATCCTCACTTTGAAGAAACGAGAATCACCCTGATAAGCAGTCTGTGGCCAGAGAATGTGCCTGCAAACATGGATGCTGCCTATGAGAATGTGGAGAGGAATTTGATTGTGTTTTTCAAAGGTAATACTCATTAATGGTGCACTAAACACTCTAATTTCTAATAGAAATATTAGTTATACCTGGATATCTAATGATATAAAATATACTGGAAATACGAGACAGTCGTCTTTTTTGCTTCAGATCATCAATACTGGCTGCTGAGGCAGTTACAAATCCAGGAGGGTTTTCCAAAAAACATCTCCAGCTTGGGCTTTCCCTCCAGAATACGATCTGTAGATGCTGCCCTTCACTTCAGAAATGAGCGATACACCGTGTTCTTCACCGGCCACGAGTGTTGGAGGTATTTTTAAAGTCCTGCAGCAAAGTTGTGTTTTTGATCTATGTGAATAAAACCAACCTGACTTGTCTTGACCACTTCCTCAGGTGTGTTGTTGCAATGACAACTTGCAAATATCCTGCATGCTATTTCTCATCCAGTGTTGGTTTCCGGCTTGTTAATCAGGACGACTTTGCGTAAAGTTCTTAGACACTGTCTCTGTGTTTTCCTGCTCACAGATTACATATTAAACCACAAAGCTCAACCTTGTTTTCTTTGTGTATGATATCCAGGTATAATGAGCGGGAGGAGATGATGGAGGGACCACCAACACTTATAGAGAAGCAGTGGCCGGGGATTCCAACTCCAATAGATGCAGCTGTCTTCTATGATGGTAGTTACGTCACCATTCATCAACATTTTTAATTAAATTATTTAAATAAAAACCAATCCAATGCATTTCACATTGACACAAGTTGGTTTTCTTCATCTTCAACACAAATTAATGAGCCAGATTGCATAAAGTCGGAAAAAACAGGATCATGTAACATGGAACCAGCCAATAGGAACCTCTTTGTTTGCAAAGAAAAAGAGAAAATGATTGCAGCTTACAATTAGCTCCATGCAATAACAAAGGCATACATGAAGAGCAAATGATAAATTGATGTTGATGAGAAGAAGACAACTACAGATCCAGAATCAGATGGAATAAAAACCTGACTTCAAAAACTCTTCACATACTGTAGCTCCTTGATTACCTGATACCTTCAGTGTCACTCTGATAATATTCATACTACGCATCACTATAATGAATCTTCACTCCCGACAGGATCCGTGCACTTCTTCAAGGGAAACATCTACTACAAGTTTGACTCCAACTCCAAACATGTCGTGTCCACCGGCACTACTAACGAACTGTTGGAATGCAAGCAGGCCGACAATGAAATCTGAAACGAGAGGAGATAATTGAAGTGTTACAAAACCGAACTGTGTATTGAGCAATAACCACAATGTACGTAGTACTAAATCAAGTAATTCTGAATAACCAAGGGAAGTGGTTAAAAGTGTTTAATCAGTGTTTAATACAATGATGAAATAATGGCATTTGTACCTTGTATCAAAGTACAGTTTTTTTCCAGATGATGTTTTATTCTCTTTGTGTTAATAGGATGAGGGTTAAATACTATGAAGTGTGTTCTGTTTAAATGTTGCTACCAGATGTGTGTGTGTTTGTGTGTGTGTGTTTTAAGATTTAAAATATCTTCACATGTAATGCATGATATCTACATTTCTTACAAATATACTGAAATGTTTTTTTTTAATGGTTTGCATCAATGTGACACTGTGATTTATTGATTTATTGCTCATTGAGCGGTTGGAGCGGGGTTTATATTTCTCATGATTAAAACAAAGTTATTGTTTCTGTTTTATTGCAACACGTTATTTCTGCATTCGCTGGTGTTGATCAATTTACTACTGAATTTACAGAACATTGCACCAGATATGTGACCAAAATGTTGATGCTCAAAGTTCTTGTAGATTATTGCAGATGTATTTGGGTGGGGGGATATGGTGGTGCAGTGGTTAGTACTGTCACGTTACAGCAGATTTCTGGTTCGAACACCGGCTGGGAACTTTCTGTGTAATGTCAGCTGGGATCGGCTCCAGCCCCCAAAACCCTGATAAAGATAAACGGTAACTGGGCAAGATTAAAGAAAATGGGTGAATGGATATTTCGATGGAAAATAACCACCTGCAGGTGGCACATCTCGATAAATTTTCAGATTCAGACTTTATTACAATTCACCAAATCTACCACATCTATCATGTGCATGTCTATTACTGGAAAATTAATTTATAGGATACCCCAACTAGGAATAGAGTATATTTTCCCAGGAAAGAAATGCAACTGAAAAATTGAATCTGCAAGTGAATTTAAAAACACATAATAGTAGAAATAATTTAGTAGTAGTAGTAGTAGTAGTAATTATTTGGCAGATTCAACAGATTGTTTTAATCTTTTTTTCCCAAACACCGTCTGTTACGTGTAACAATCCTAAATACGTCATGCCACCACAATTACAGCGTCTTGTTTTGGGAAACTTTTTTAACTGGATGAGCAATCAAAGCCAAACTTCCTCTTTTATACATAAAAGGACAAATGAGTCACTGATTCAGCAACGTAGTAGCTAAACACCGCCTTGTCCTCAGCCTATAAAGCAGCTGCCTGCAGCACAGAGAGCATGAAACAGAAGAAGAAGAAGCAGAAAGCAAACTTGCATTCAACGAAACATGAAGACTTTTGATCTGTGCGTTCTACTAAGCCTGGCAGTCGCAGTTCACTGCGTGCCGATACCGCAGGCTTCTCAGCAAGATGAAGAATTTGCAGAGGTATGTATGCTTGCTTTTCTTTTTATGCATGTATTCTCACTATTCTGTATTAAAGTGCATGTGAAAACATGGAAATACATGCATTCTAAGAATTTGGAAAAAGTACCTTAACATCTGCTGTAAAGAACTCCCTCCATATCAACAAACGCTTTTTCCTACATGTATGTTACATACAGCTGACTCGTGTTTAATTATTCAACCCGTCTTCTGTCTTGCAGAGCTACCTGAAGAAATTCTACAACCTAACAGAGGAGACTGGCCCAACTGGCAGACAGGGGATCCGCCCGGTCGTGGAGAAACTGATTGAGATGCAGAGATTCTTCCGCCTGAATGAAACCGGGACGCTGGATGCTGACACCATGGCTGTGATGAAGAAGGCTCGTTGTGGCGTTCCAGACATTAAGGTTGCCAGTTACTCCATATTTGGAAGTGACTACAAGTGGGACAAAAACAGCCTCACCTACAGGTGAATAATCAGAAGACACAATATGTGAGAGAATCTTACTCTAGGCTTTGAATGGAGTTACTGAAGTCTATGTTTCTGTGCTACAGGATAGAGAACTACACACCTGATATGTCTGCGTCAGAGGTAGATGACTCCATAAACAGAGCTCTGCAGGTTTGGGCCAAGGTCACTCCTCTGAGATTCACCAGAATCTACGATGGCACTGCTGATATCATGATCTCCTTTGGAAGCCGAGGTGAGTACAGAAGAACTTTCCCTTTGTGTCTCCCTATGCTCAGTTTATTGGTTGTGAGAACTTTGTTGTTCTTTTGATTTACACAAATACAGTTAATTGCTTGTAGCTCATGAATCAATATGTTCTTGCCAACAGAACACGGTGATTATTACCCCTTCGATGGCCCTGGTAATACTCTTGCCCATGCCTTCCCCCCAGCCCCTGGCATTGGAGGAGATGCTCATTTTGATGAGGATGAGGACTTCACTTTCCGCTCAAATAACGGTAAGTTTGAGCTCCACAAAGTGTTTTTTATTTACTAACTAATCTAATCTGTGTATGTTTCAATGTGGTATATGCTGATCATCGAGTGGAGTTGAAACTGAGCTGTAATCTGTGTTTTCTGCTGTAGGCTACGTCCTCTTCCTGGTGGCTGCCCATGAGTTTGGTCACTCCCTGGGCTTGTCTCACTCTGATGATCCTGGTGCTCTCATGTACCCTGTGTACTCATACGGAAACCCTGACACCTTTGTTCTGCCCCGGGATGATGTCAACGGCATCCAGTCTCTCTATGGTTCGTATCAATGCCTTTTTTTTGCACAAAACAGCACTTGACCAAAATATTGCAACAAAAAAAAAGATGATGTTGCACAACATTGTTGCAATGAGTTGCTGATTTTATTTTATGTCCAGGTCCAAACCCTGACGTGGATACAGTTCAGCCTGGACCTACACCCCCCACCACCCCTGATGCCTGTGATTCAACACTGGTTTTGGATGCTGTTGCCAGCCTACGTGGAGAAATGCTCTTCTTCAAGGACAGGTATTTTGATTATAAATATGATTGTTATTAAGAGTGTTCACAGTGTTATTCACATCAACAGCTGACCTATAAACTAATTTTTGTTCTTGTGCGTTCTCAGCTTCTTCTGGCGTAGCTACCCTCAGAGCAACACACCTCAGCAAAGTCTCATCACAAACTTCTGGCCCGGTGCTCCCACCGACATCGATGCTGCTTATGAAAGCCAAGAATCAGACAGTGTCTTACTCTTCAAAGGTATTGTATTTGTTCTCTGGATCTATCTTAAGCTCCTAATCTGACACAGTTTTCAAGACAACATTATCTTCCTTTACATGCATATAGTAAAAAATATTTTCCTTTAATCACTATACAGGTCAGAGAGTGTGGGCTTTCAGTGGCTATGATCTTGTAAGTGGATATCCCAAATCAATTTCCAGTTTTGGTCTGCCTGAAAGTGTAAAGAAAATCGATGCAGCACTTTATGATGTGGACTCTCGCAAGACTCTGTTCTTTGTCGGCAACGAATACTACAGGTATGTCCAGATAACTTGATGTGTGGGTAATTCATTCCTGTGATCCATGTTTCGTCGAATGCAAACTTGCTTTCTGTCCGGTAGGCAGCTGTTATACAGGCCGAGGAATGGGTGTGTTTTGACAGTTACATGAACAAGTGACTATTTTCTTTTTTAATAATTTCTGACAATTTTTTTTTCTTTATGGAAAAACACCAAAATGTGCTTTGATTGCTCATCCAGCAAAAAAAAAAAAAAAAAATGTGTCATCATGTCGACATGACGTATTTAGGATTGTTACATGACAAAGTGTCTGGGAAATATTTTATGATATAAAAATTAAAACAGTCTCGTGAATCTGCAAAGTATTACTACTGAAGTACTTTTACAAGTACATGTTTTCAGACTCACTTGCAGATTTTGTGTCTTTTTTCTTTTTCTTTGTGATAACCAATTTTCAGTTACATTTAAATAGATTATAACTCTTTTCTGTTCTCTCTCTGCTTGTGTCCTATAAATTCCTTAACTGTACAGTAATAGACATGCACAGATGAGGGGGTACTTTCAGACGTTTTTTTCCTTGAAGAACAAATTTCATTATTGTGATCCATAAACTACACCATTATCTTCAGTTCAGGGCTTTGTTAGTACATGCATTCATTTCTTGCAAGCAAAGAGGTTCCCATTGCTGGTTCATCTCAACCTGATTCTTATTTGATTTGACCTGGCTCACTACTTTCTGTTGGAGTTTTTGTTTAATTCAGTGAAAGGAAGTTGTTAAAATGCTTTGTGTTACGTATTTAAAAGGTGATGTAACTACTACATAGAAGCCGCTGCATCTCTTGGAAGTTGGAATCCCGGCCACTGCTGCTGTATAAGTGTTGGTGTCCCCTCCATCACTTCGATGCCATTGTACCTGGAGAAAACATAACAGAGCTTTTGTCTCAATGTTTTCCTGCTCATTGTGTGGAGAAATTGCTAAGTCAAAGGTCAATGGTGAGGTCAGGAGTTCAGAAAGTGTTCAGGAGCCTCTGATGTCTTATGCTGTATTATTTATTGACGTTTGATCAAGGAGAATTAGAGACACTCTCAAAGTTCCATCAAGAAGTGCCTGAGTCGGTCTCACATTCTGCCCAACTCATCCTGGTGGATTGACTTTAAACCCCCTAAGATAACACCCAAAAATACTACAACCGCCCGAATTAGTCAAAGAGAATGTCTTTACCCATGGAGTGTTTATTGGTCAGCGTATTCTAGTCTGGAGACAAGATGTCTGTTTACGCAGATTGGACCGTCAACAAGCAAGCGATCTATTATGACTAAGCAACAGGTTCTCGACCCCCGGCCACCACAGTGTTGAGATAGGTGGCACCCAGTCAAAGACAAACAATTAATACTGCCGAGGACCGCAAGGCTCACACGTGGACCTCGTGTACCTCAGGATAGAAAATTCTAATGTGTCTAATGAGTGGTCTAATCACATCAACAAAATCAACCTGATTCATACGCCAAAACCAACATTGGATGAAAAATAGCAAAGCCAAGCGACATTGCATAGGAAATGTGTAATTTGGCATGACATCAGCACCACCTGCGTAAGAGGTTGAGACAAGTTTTATTCATATAACCCACATCTACTGAAAAACAACAAAAAATAACCCAAACTTCCCATTCCCAAACTGGAGACTTCATCGTGCATCTTTGCTTTAGAAAGAGGATGTTGTGGTTATTGGACTGGCTGGTTAACTCCCTCTTACTTCTCTGTTTGATTGTCTGCATCCGGATCACCCAACCTAACTGACCGTAAAGGAATCCCTGTTTGGTTTCAGTTTTCAACAGTGAATAACAATGCAAAGCAATTACTAACTTTTTAAAAAAAATCAAAACAATAAGCCAGTTGAACGAATCACCATACAGGTGTTGGACAGCGTTGACGTGTTGGAGTGGAATATTAACAGCCTTTTGACTGATGTGAAATAAAGTGGCTTGCAATACACAGTAAGACAACGACAAACAAAATGAGGGTTGTGATGGGTACGACAGCGGGGTTGGCTCCAGACCCCCAGGAGCTTGCTTTTATCATGTTTAGAGTTAGATATTGGGTGTCGTGCATCCATATGTGGACACCTTTTTCTTTTGCAGACCCCTTACCCACAAAACCGGAGGACAGAGGTTGAGTGGGCTTTGTGTTGATTTTCCAGAGTAGTCAACGACACCCGAGGACAGGAGGAACACTTTTTGCCATTTAGAACAGACTCATTCACCTTTTGCTTACTTATTTTATGATGGATTAAAAGGCAAGCATTTATAAGTCCTACTATGGCGTGTAAAACCCCCCAAAAACCAAACTGTAGAATCACCTATGTGTGAGTTGCCAATTAGCGCCCATGCGATAACAAGTCGGCATACACAAAACGAAGATAATAAAAAATGGTGCAATTTTATGATCACAGGAATGAATTTATACGCACTTCTTCAAGGGAAACACAAAAATTTGACTCCGCTGCCAAACATGTATCTCCACAGCTCGGCTATCGACCTGTTGGAATGCGAGAAGGAACGTAAGAACTGAAGGACAAACTGAAAAATGAATTAATACCAAGAGAAAATAGTACAACTGGATTCTGCAAGTGAATCATCAACAATATAAACATCTTCTTTTGGGATTTCTTTTATTTTTTCTTGATGAGCAATCAGAGCCAAACGCCTTTATTTTACTAAGAAGCAATTTTGTCAGAATTTTATGCAGAAAACTTGTGATTGAGTCAAACACATAGCTGTACGGAAGAACGTCTTGGTCCCAAGATGGTACTCAAACATGTCCGATCCACTGTAGATGTAAGCATAACTTGCAGGACAGAAGCTCACTGTTAGTTTTTGTTGCAGACTTTTTTACTTTACAATCATCTTGACTACCCACCTTTGTACTGGAAAGCTGCGGTCACCCTGCCGGTCATGCCGGAGAAGGTGTCGTGCACCAGCTTGGGGAATCCCTGGTCCATCATCTTTTTGGCTTCATCATAACTGAAGAAACACAGACAGTAATTAGACTGATTCATCGTCTTGTCATTATCTGACTTAAATCAGTCATCTGAATTACTGTCATTTGACATCAAGTTATCTGGACATACCTGTAGTATTCGTTGCCGACAAAGAACAGAGTCTTGCGAGAGTCCACATCATAAAGTGCTGCATCGATTTTCTTTACACTTTCAGGCAGACCAAAACTGGAAATTGATTTGGGATATCCACTTACAAGATCATAGCCACTGAAAGCCCACACTCTCTGACCTGTATAGTGATTAGAAGAAAATACTTTTTACTATATGCATGTAAAGGAAGATAAGTTGTCAAGAAAACTCAGATTAGAAGCTTTAGATAGGATCAGAGAACAAATACAATACCTTTGAAGAGTAAGACACTGTCTGATTCTTGGCTTTCATAAGCAGCATCGATGTCGGTGGGAGCATCGGGCCAGTAGGCTGTGATGAGACTTTGTTCGGGTGTATCTCTCAGAGGGTGGGTACGCCAGATGAAGCTGAGAACACACAAGAACAAAAATGAGTCTATAAATCATACAAGAGAGATCACTGTTAATGGACTTCAGCTTTCAGATATTTTACAGTTACAATACCTGTCTTTGAAGAAGAGCTTTTCTCCTCGCAGGGTGGCGACGGCGTCCAGGACCAGTGTTGAATCACAGGCATCAGGGTTGTTAGGCGTAGATCCAGACTCAACTGGTTCCATGCCAGGACCTGGACGTGGAGGTTAAATAAAATCAGCAACTCATTACAACAAACTTGTGCAACAATTATCAAATATTGTGCAGGAATTTTTGTTCTATTTGTGAGCCAGCCAGTTAGTACGAACCATAGAGAGACTGAAGATTCTTCAGGTAGCTCTGCAAGACGGAAGAAGAGTTGAATAATTAAATACAAGAGACATTTAGGTACTTGATTTTTTCCTGTGCTTCTAACAGGATAACATTCACAATTCCTGCAGTTTTCACATGTACTTTAATACAAAATAGTGAGAATACATGCATAAAAAGAAAAGCAAGCATACATACCTCTGCAAACTGTTCATCTTCCTGAGAATCCTGCAGTATCGGCACGCAGTGAACTGCGACTGCAAGGCTTAGTAGAACGCACAGATCAAAAGTCTTCATGTTTCGCTGAATGCAAGTTTGCTTTCTGCTTCTTCTGTTTCATGCTCTCTGTGCTGCAGGCAGCTGTTATATAGGCTGAGGACAAGGCGGTGTTTAACAGCTATGTGTTTGACTCATTTTCTGCATAAATTCTGACAAATTGCTTCTTAGTAAAATAAAGGAAGTTTGGCTCTGATTGCTCATCAAGAAAAATAAAAGAAATCCCCAAAAGAAGATGTGTAATATTGTTGATGATTCACTTGCAGAATCAGTGTCTATTTTTCATTTGGTATTAATAAATTTTCAGTTGTCCTTCAGTTATCTACGTCCTTCTCGCATTCCAACAGGTCGATAGCAGAGCTGGTGGAGACTACATGTTTGGAGCTGGAGTTAAATTTTTAGTGTTTCCCTTGAAGAAGTGCGGAAATTCTGTATGTAACAGTAACTGTAACAGCTGCACAGAGAGCATGAAACAGAAGAAGCAGAAAGCAAACTTGCATTCAACGAAACATGAAGACTTTTGATCTGTGCGTTCTACTAAGCCTGGCAGTCGCAGTTCACTGCGTGCCGATACCGCAGGCTTCTCAGCAAGATGAAGAATTTGCAGAGGTATGTATGCTTGCTTTTCTTTTTATGCATGTATTCTCACGCAGGGAAAGCAAACTTGCATTCAGCGAACATGAAGACTTTTGATCTGTGCGTTCTACTAAGCCTGGCCAGTCGCAGTTCACTGCGTGCCGATACTGCAGGATTCTCAGGAAGATGAACAGTTTGCAGAGGTATGTGTTCTGCTTTTCTTTTTATGCATGTTTCTCACTATTTTGTATTAAATGCATGTGAAAAACTGCAGGAATTGTGAATGTTATCCTGTTAGAAGCACAGGAAAAAATCAAGTACCTAAATGTCTCTTGTATTTAATTATTTCAACTTCTTCCGTCTTGCAGAGCTACCTGAAGAATCTTCCGTCTCTCTATGTTCGTTACTAACTGGCTGGTATCATCACAATAGAACAAAAATTCCTGCACAAATGATAATTGTTGCACAAGTTTGTTGAATGAGTTGCTGTTTATTTAATCTCCACGTCCAGTCCTGGCATGGAACCAGTTGAGTCTGGATCTACGCCTAACAACCCTGATGCCTGTGATTCAACACTGGTCCTGGAGCCGTCGCCACCCTGCGAGGGAGAAATGCTCTTCTTCAAAGACAGGTTTGTAACTGTAAATATCTGAAAGCTGAAGTCCATTAAGAGTGTTCTCTCTTATATGATTTAGACTATATTTGTTTTTGTGTTCTCAGCTTCTATGCGTACCCACCCTCTTGAGAGATTACACCCCAAACAAAGTCTCATCACAGCCTACTGGCCATGCTCCCACCGACATCGATGCTGCTTATGAAAGCCAAGAATCAGACAGTGTCTTACTCTTCAAAGGTATTGTATTTGTTCTCGTTCTATCTAAAGCTCTAATCTAGTTTCTTGACAACCTTATCCACTTTACATGCATATAGTAAAAAGCATTTTCTTCTAATCACTATACAGGTCAGAGAGTGTGGGCTTTCAGTGGCTATGATCTTGTAAGTGGATATCCCAAATCAATTTCCAGTTTTGGTCTGCCTGAAAGTGTAAAGAAAATCGATGCAGCACTTCACGATGAGGAGTCTGGCAAGACTCTGTTCGCCGGCAACGAATACTACAGGTATGTCCAGATAACTTGATGTTAAATGACAGTATTCAGATGACTGATTTAAGTCGGATAATGACAAGATGATGAATCAGTCTAATTACTGTCTGTGTTTCTTCAGTTATGATGAAGCCAAAAAGACGATGGACCAGGGATTCCCCAAGCGGGTGCACAAGACCTTCTCCGGCATGACCGGCAGGGTGACCGCAGCTTTCCAGTACAAAGGTGAGTAACATTCAATGCATCATAGATTTGTCTAAGTCAAGATGATTGTAAAGTAAAAAAGTCTGCAACAAAAACTAACAGTGAGCTTCTGTCCTGCAGGTTATGCTTAATCTACAGTGGATGGACATGTGAGTACCATCTTGGGCCAAGACGTTCTTCCGTAGCTTCAGACGATACTTCTTGCTGCACCTGGTACTAGAACAGCAACTTATTTGTATTTTCAGCCATTGCAGCAGTTGTACTTTTGTCTAATTTTATTATGTCATACTTGTTATTTAATCTTTGCTTTTGACTTTTTTATAACTTTTTTTTTGTTGTTGTTGTTTTTTAAGAAGATTAACTGTTTAAGTTTGGAACGGTTACATGAATTCCTTTAGCATTGTTACATTGCCACATGTCTGTCCAGATTTGTACACCACTGTGACGCAACATGAATGTATGTATGCAAACGATGAAGGAAATAAAACTTATTTTTTTTATCATAGTATATTTTGTTGTTTTCTTAGTATAATAATAAAAGAAATGTCCCTCCTGAGTGTCTGTACATCCCAAACAAGGAATTCTAATAAAGAACAAAGCTGCCAGTACTTAGTTTCTAGGGGAAATTATTTACAGTATAAAATATGAGCGTCATATCTGTGTATGTCACCACCTTTTCTGAAGGTTTGGTGATGGTTGGTTTAATAAGAGAACCAATTAGCAGGAAACATTAAGTCAAAGCTCCATGTGTTTTCTTTGTGTATGATATCATATGCAATGAGCCAGCAGATGATAGAGGGACCAGACAACATTTATAGAGCAACAGTGGCCGGGGGAGATACAGCTGTCTTCTAATGTAGTTACAACGTGTGAAAGTTCACTCTTTACCTTGGGACAAATAATCTTAATCAGTTGTCATGGAGATGGCTTGATGTATTGTCATCATGGGGGTACAAATGGTAAAAAAAAACAACAACAAAAAACATATTATTATATATCTTCAGGTCTTTCACAATCAATGAAAAACTGTGTTGAAGTTGAAGCCAATGCAGAAGTACCAAAAACTGCAGTCTCCTCAAAACGTCCACTTGGCTGGTACAGAACAAGTCAATCACCAAAAGCCCCCAGACTAAAATGTTCCAACTTCACAGCAGAAATAAACAAACGGTTTCAACAGCCTGGTAGAGCTAATTTCACGACAACTGTAATGTAATCTCCAACCATTCATCATTATCTGTATCTGTGCAGCCTATCCCAGCTGACTTTGGGAGAGTTGGGGTATGTCATAGAAACATAGAGACAAACACCATCACATTCACACTACGGCACCAATCAAGCTAAAAAGTGGATGTCTTTCGACTGTGGGAGGAAGCAGCAGGATCCCGGAGAGAAACTCACGTGGAGAAGATGCAACTCCACACAGAAACCTTTTTGCTGTGAGGCGACAATTCTAACCACTAATACATTATAGGCTTAGAGTTATGCAGAATTAATGACATTGCCCGCTTTGATTGACGTGGGTGCCTTACAAGTGGCTTGTTTGAGTACCCAGGTGTCACTCAGCCAACCTCTGGTCCACATGCCCCCCCACGTCTTTGAAATTTTAAGGTGAATTGTTCGGTGGCAGAGGGGCCACACACTACTTCATCTCTCTATCTATCTTCATCTATTCTATCTATTATCTATCTATCTATCTATCTATCTATCTATCATCTATCTATCTATCATCTATCTATCTATCTATCTAATCTTCTATCTATCTATCTATTCTATCTATCTATCTATCTATCTTTTTATACTGTCTATGATCTCCCCTAGTGTTCACAGTTTCCATTTTTTCTGATTTTCAACAATGGAAAATTACACTACCGAACTGCCTTAAAACACTCACACTGCACTGCACTGAAACTA
>NC_040032.1:12079939-12087440 GCF_000972845.2 Larimichthys crocea
TTCTGTTTCATGCTCTCTGTGCTGCAGGCAGCTGTTATATAGGCTGAGGACAAGGCGGTGTTTAACAGCTATGTGTTTGACTCATTTTCTGCATAAATTCTGACAAATTGCTTCTTAGTAAAATAAAGGAAGTTTGGCTTTGATTGCTCAAGAAAAATAAAAGAAATCCCCAAAAGAAGATGTGTAATATTGTTGATGATTCACTTGCAGAATCAGTGTCTATTTTTCATTTGGTATTAATACATTTTCAGTTGTCCTTAAGTTATCTACGTCCTTCTCGCATTCCAACAGGTCGATAGCCGAGCTGGTGGAGACTACATGTTTGGAGCTGGAGTCAAATTTTTTGTGTTTCCCTTGAAGAAGTGCGTAAATTCATTCCTGTGATCCATGTTTCGTCGAATGCAACTTGCTTTCTGTCCGGTAGGCAGCTGTTATACAGGCCGAGGAATGGGTGTGTTTTGACAGTTACATGAACAAGTGACTCATTTTCTTTTTTAATAATTTCTGACTATTTTTTTCTTCTATGGAAAAACACCAAAATGTGCTTTGATTGCTCATCCAGCAAAAAAAAAAAAAAAAAATTGTGTCATCATGTCGACATGACGTATTTAGGATTGTTACATGACAAATGATGTCTGGGAAATATTTTTATGATATAAAAATTTAAACAGTCTCGTGAATCTGCTAAAGTATTACTACTGAAGTACTTTTCTTTGTGCATAACCAATTTTCAGTTGCATTTAAATAGATTATAACTCTTTCTGTTCTCTCTGCTTGTGTCCTATAAATTCCTTTAACTGTAATAGACAGATGTTTTTTTGTGGATGTTTTCCTTGAAGAAATGCACCAATTCATTATTGTGATCCATAAACTACACCATTATCCTCAGTTTCAGGGCTTTGTTAGTACATGCATTCATTTCTTGCAAGCAAAGAGGTTCCCATTAGCTGGTTCATCTCAACCTGGATTTTCTTATTTGATTTGACCTGGCTCACTACTTTCTGTTGGAGTTTTTGTTTAATTCAGTGAAAGGAAGTTGTTAAAATGCTTTGTGTTGCGTATTTAAGGAAGGTGATGTAACTACTATCATAGAAGCCTGCTGCATCTCTTGGAAGTTGGAATCCCCGGCCACTGCTGCTGTACAAGTGTTGGTGTCCCCTCCATCATCTTCTGCTGCTCATTGTACCTGGAGAAAACATAACAGAGCTTTTCCTGCTCATTGTTGTGGAGAAATTGCTGAAATCAAAGGTCAATGGTGAGGTCAGGAGTTCAGAAAGTGTTCAGGAGCCTCTGATGTCTTATGCTGTATTATTTATTGACGCTTGGTCAAGGAGAATTAGAGACACTCTCAAAGTTCATCAGAAGTGCCTGAGTCGGTCTCACATTCTGCCCAACTCATCCTGGTGGATCGACTTTAAACCCCAAGATAACACCACAAATACTACACGCCCAGAATTAGTCAAAGAGAATGTCTTTACCCATAGAGGTGTTATTGTCAGCATATTCTAGTCTGGAGACACAGATGTCTGTTTACGCAGATTGGACCGTCAACAGCAAACGATCTATTATGACTAAGCAACAGGTCTCTTCGACCCCGGCCACCACAGTGTTGAGATATGGTGGCACCCAGTCAAAGACAAACAATTAATACTGCCGAGGACCTCAAGGCTCACACGTGACCTCGTGTAACCTGAGGATAGAAAATTCTAATGTGTCTAATGAGTGTCTAATCACATCAACAAAATCAACCTGATTAATACGCCGGAAACCAACATTGGATGAAAAATAGCAAAGCCAGCGACATCGCATAGGAAATGTGTAATTTGGCATGACATCAGCACCTGCGTAAGAGGTTGAGACAAGTTTTATTCATATAACCCACATCTACTGAAAAACAACAAAAAATAACCCAAACTTTCCCATTCCCAAACTGAGACTTCATCGTGCATCTTTGCTTTAGAAAGAGGATGTTGTGGTTATTGGACTGGCTGGTTACTCCCTCTTACTTTCTGTTTGATTGTCTGCATCCGGATCACCCAACCTAACTGACTGTAAAAGAATCCCTGTTTGGTTTCAGTTTTCAACAGTGAATAACAATGCAAAGCAATTACTAACTTTAAAAAAAAAATCGAAACAATGAATCCAGTTGAACTCACCATACAGGTGTTGGACAGCTTTGACGGGTTGGAGTGGAATATTAAACAGCCTTTCACTGATGTGAAATAAAGTGCTTGCAATACACAGTAAGACAACGACAAACAAAATGAGGGTTGTGATGGGTACGACAGCGGGGTCGGCTCCAGACCCCCAGGAGCTTGCTTTTAATTATGTTACAGTTAGATATTGTGTGTCTGCATCCATATGTGACACCTTTTTCTTTTGCAGACCCTTAACCACAAACCGGAGGACAGAGGTTGGATGGGGTTTGTGTTGATTTTCCAGAGTAGTCACGACACCCGAGGACAGGAGGAACACTTTCTTCCATTTTAGAACAGACTCATTCACCTTTTGCTTACTTATTTTATGATGTGATTAAAAGGCAGCGTTTATAAGTCCTCTATGGCGTGTAACCCCCCAAAAACCAAAACTGTAAGAATCACCTATGTGTGAGTTGCCAATTAGCCCCATGCGATAACATCGGCATACACAAAACTGAAGATAATAAAAATGTGCATTTTATGGATCACAGGAATGAATTTACGCACTTCTTCAAGGGAAACACAAAAAATTTGACTCCAGCTCCAAACATGTAGTCTCCACCAGCTCTGCTATCGACCTGTTGGAATGCAAGAAGGACGTAGAAAACTTAAGGACAACTGAAAATGAATTAATACCAAATGAAAAATAGACACTGATTCTGCAAGTGAATCATCAACAATATTACACATCTTCTTTTGGGGATTTCTTTTATTTTTCTTGGTGAGCAATCAAAGCCAAACTTCCTTTATTTTACTAAGAAGCAATTTGTCAGAATTTATGCAGAAAATTTGTGATTGAGTCAAACACATAGCTGTCAAACACCGCCTTGTCCTCAGCCTATATAACAGCTGCCTGCAGCACAGAGAGCATGAGACAGAAGAAGCAGAAAGCAAACTTGCATTCAACGAAACATGAAGACTTTTGATCTGTGCGTTCTACTAAGCCTGGCGGTCGCAGTTCACTGCGTGCCAATACCGCAGGCTTCTCAGCAAGATGAAGAATTTGCAGAGGTATGTATGCTTGCTTTTCTTTTTATGCATGTATTCTCACTTTTTTGTGTTAGAATTTTTCATGCTCATATAAACAAAGGACGACATACAGCTGACTTCTCGTCTTCTGTCTTGCAGAGCTACCTGAAGAAATTCTACAACCTAACAGAGGAGACTGGCCCAACTGGCAGACAGGGGATCCGCCCGGTCGTGGAGAAACTGATTGAGATGCAGAGATTCTTCCGCCTGAATGAAACCGGGACGCTGGATGCTGACACCATGGCTGTGATGAAGAAGGCTCGTTGTGGCGTTCCAGACATTAAAGTTGCCAGTTACTCCACATTTGAAAATAACCCCAAGTGGGACAAAAACAGCCTCACCTACAGGTGAATAATCAGAAGACACAATATGTAAGAGAATCTTACTCTAGGCTTTGAATGGAGTTATTGAAGTCTATGTTTCTGTGTTACAGGATAGAGAACTACACCCCCGACATGCCTGTGTCAGAGGTAGATGACTCCATAAACAGAGCTCTGCAGGTTTGGGCCAAAGTCACTCCTCTGAGATTCACCAGAATCTACAGCGGCACTGCTGATATCATGATCTCCTTTGGAAGCGGAGGTGAGTACAGATTAACTTTTCCTTTGTCTCTCCTTGCGCTTAGTTTATTGGTTGTGACGTCTGAAAAGTTTGCTGGTCATTTTTTTTTATTCACATGAATATGTTCTTGCCAACAGCACATGGCGATAACCAACCCTTCGATGGCCCTGATGGTACTCTTGCCCATGCCTTCCCCCCAAACCTTGGAGGAGATGCTCATTTTGATGAAGATGAGACCTTCACTTTCCGCTCAAGTAACGGTAAGTTTGTTCTCTGCAAAGTGTTAGTGTCAGTGTATGTTTTGATATGACATATGTTCATAATCAAGCTAAGCTAAAACTGAGCTGTAATCTGTGTTTTCTGCTGTAGGCTACGTCCTCTTCCTGGTGGCTGCCCATGAGTTTGGTCACTCCCTGGGCTTGCATCACTCTAAAGATCCTGGTGCTCTCATGTACCGTGACTACTCATACAGAAACCCTGACACCTTTGTTCTGCCCCAGGATGATATCAACGGCATCCAGTCTCTCTATGGTTCGTACTGACTGGCTGGATTATCAATGCATTTTTGCACAAACAAAACTTTCTGCACAATATTTGATAATTGTTGCACACGTTTGTTGCAATGAGATGCTGATTTTATTTGACCTCCAGGTGACGTGAATACAGTTGATTTTTATTTTATGTGCAGGTCCAAACCCTGACGTAGATCCAATTCAGCCTGGACCTACATCCCCCACCACCCCTGATGCCTGTGATTCAACACTGGTCCTGGACGCCGTCGCCACCCTGCGAGGAGAAATGTTCTTCTTCAAAGACAGGTATTGTAACTGTAAAATATCTGAAAGCTGAAGTCCATTAAGAGTGTTCTCTCGTATATGATTTATAGACTAATCTTTGTTCTTGTGCGTTCTCAGCTTCTTCTGGCGTAGCTACCCTCAGAGCAACACACCTCAGCAAAGTCTCATCACAAACTTCTGGCCCGGTGCTCCCACCGACATCGATGCTGCTTATGAAAGCCAAGAATCAGACAGTGTCTTACTCTTCAAAGGTATTGTATTTGTTCTCTGTTCCTATCTAAAGCTTCTAATCTGAGTTTTCTTGACAACTTATCATCCTTTACATGCATATAGTAAAAAGTATTTTCTTCTAATCACTATACAGGTCAGAGAGTGTGGGCTTTCAGTGGCTATGATCTTGTAAGTGGATATCCCAAATCAATTTCCAGTTTTGGTCTGCCTGAAAGTGTAAAGAAAATCGATGCAGCACTTCACGATGAGGAGTCTGGCAAGACTCTGTTCTTTGTCGGCAACGAATACTACAGGTATGTCCAGATAACTTGATGTTAAATGACAGTAATTCAGATGACTGATTTAAGTCGGATAATGACAAGATGATGAATCAGTCAAATTACTGTCTGTGTTTCTTCAGTTATGATGAAGCCAAAAAGATGATGGACCAGGGATTCCCCAAGCTGGTGCACGACACCTTCTCCAAGGTGACCAGCAAGGTGACCGCAGCTTTCCAGCACAGAGGTGAGTGACATTCAGTGCATCATAGATTTGTCCAAGTCAAGAAAAAAAAGTCTGCAACAAAAACTAACAGTGAGCTTCTGTCCTGCAGGTTATGCTTACATCTACAGTGGATCGGACATGTTTGAGTACCATCTTGGGACCAAGACGTTCTTCCGTGAGCTTCAGAGCGACTACTTCTTGCCCTGCACTGAGTACTAGAGTGACAGCACCAGTTAAAGAGTTTGTTGTTGTCATACACAACATCATACATTTTAATTTATGTCTGCCATTGCAACTTGAAGTTAATTTAAATATAATTTATCCTATTTTATTTATCTGATATTCATTGTTTTATTATTGCTTTTGCTTTTTGGTAAATTTGGAACAACATAAATTCACTTTAATATTGTTACATTGCACTTTCTGCACAGATTTGTACACCACCATGAATGAGGAAAGAAAATGTGACAATAAATTTGCTTCAAGAATTACTGAATCAAACTTGAGTGAGAAAATATGTTTTGTTGTTATTTTATGTACAGAGGAAAAAAATAGTACTTGTGCATTATCTCAATACAAAGTTGCCCGTGCTTAGTTAAATACATTAGTGTCATTTTTCACGTACAGAAAGCAGAAAGTATGGGGACTGTGTTAGGCTATATGTATGAAACCAAACTGACTTCTCTTGGTCACTTCCTCAGGTGTTGATGTCACAGCATCTTGCAAATTTCCTGTGCGCTGTCGCTGGCTTTGCTATTTCTCATCCACTGTTGGTTTCCGGTGTGTTAATCAGGATGACTTTGCTGATGTGATTAGACACTGTGGTTTAATATGTAAATCGATTAGCAGGAAAACATCGAGCACCAGGTGGTTTCATTCACCTGCGATACAAAGTTATGTGACACGTCCACTAAAATGGGAAAAAACAGGCTGACATAAGAAATCAGCCAACAGGAACCTCTTTGTATCAGGGTTGAGTCCTTTCCCCTTCCCTGTACTTTCCTGATGTTTTCATTCCTTCTTAGCAAGTGTTTCCAGTCTGCATATGTGTGTGTGCATGTGTGTGTGTGTGTGTGTTTCTGGGCGTGGACTGCTGATCCTTTTGTCACCTGGCAATCTTCCAACACACCTGTGATCGATCAGTCATCGACTCATTTATCAAGTCACTCATTCAAACTCTGACACATGCTTCAGTTTCCTTTGTGGATAGATTTTTGTTTTGTTTTTTGCTTTAAAAAAAATGAAAAAATATTAGTATATCTTACAATTAGCCCCATCCTGACCAACATCAGTGCCATATTTTATGGTGCAGGATGAAGGATCAGGATAGCCTGAGGGGAAAAGCTGCTTTGTATCCGGGTGGTCGGCAGCAGATATACTTCTGTATCACTAAACAGATGACAGCAGGGTGAGCAGGCTGAGTTTCTGCCTTATCGAGTCAAGACATACAGACATTTCTGAGGTGCAACTCCAAACTTGTCGTCTTCATCAGCTCTGCTAACGACCTGTCCTGACAAAGAAGAGAAAATTAAAGGAAAGGCCTCGAAACTTTATTGCAAACTGCCTATATTTAGCTATAGGTTAATAGTGATATATAAATATTTCTAAACATGGTTGGCATAATCTTATGCTTAAAAAAGAAAGCATAAGATATAAACATAACATAAAAAACATTAAAAAATAAAGATAACTTAATAGTTTAAACCTGGTCTAAATCTAGATGTTGATTAAACGTCTAAAATCGAGTCTAAATCTAAACTACACTGTACATTGATCAATGACTGTTAAAAATGTTTTAATCCAACATTTGGCCACCATTTATACAATTTAAAGTTGTTTTTTTAATTTATTTAATAATTAATGGATTAAATTCTATTGTCTAGGTTTCGGCTAAAAATATAGTCGGGTGAATTTCGGTCTAAACTTAGACTAGACGTCTAATAGACGTCTAATGCTCAGTGGGACCTTGATGATGATCGTGATCGTACACAACATGTTACAAAACTATACATTAGGCAACAAGAACAGAATGTACACAATTCTAAATCGGGAATTGATGAATAATCCAGGGAAGTGGTTGAAAGTGTTTACCTCAGTGTTTGATACAGTGTTGTAATAATGGCATTTTTTTACCTTGTCACTTCTGTGGGTCTTAATTTATCACACACGTTCAGCGGGCTAGAGGCACTTTGTGAGTCATTT